>NW_026706967.1:407500-426114 GCF_024137745.1 Phymastichus coffea | reverse complement strand
AATTATATGTAGAATTATTTAGCTTGTTATTATTCATAATCTAATCGTGTTTAAATGCTACACTTTTATTATCTACTACGCTTGTTCTTATCATAGTTTTAATTATGTTTTAGAATTTATTTCTATTATAGAGGTTTTTATACCAGTAAATATTGAGCAATGTGATTAGTTGTAAATGTACAACTATATAATTCTGTTGTATTTTGAACACACCACCGGGGTTTGACCCCATGGTGAAATAAAGTATACGCAACTCAACCTCTCGCGTTGAAATTTACGTATATAGATTACACGCTGCTTTTTAAGCGTATATAAAGAATGTACTTAAAAACTGCTTTTCAGAACTGTCAATTTTTCATTAAACGCTATTCGATGACTTTATTTACAAAATATAATTAGGTATAGCGCTGTACATTTGAATATAAAAAAACAAAAAAAAATACTTATAAAATATTTACAATTGATTCCAAATAATATATTTCATTGAAATTGCGTAAGCAAACGTGTATTACGTTAGCGCAATGCATAATCATTAACATTCTTGAGTTATTCAATATTCAAACACAGTTTGTTTTGCTCTTGTTTTTCGACCAGTAACGAACGAGAGAAAATAACTTTTTAAAAAAACAAAATTTCGCAATCCATAATGACATGTGATATATACACGAACATTTTAACTTACAAAATCCATTTTTACGTAGAACAAAACACCATTCGTGTGCGCACTGCCATCAAAAGAACGTAACTATAAAGAGCAGCAGCAACAAGAGGTACGAATATTTATTTGATAATGATATACACTCTTCGCTGTATATAAGCTATGTAATAATCACAGCTCATTTTACGAGTGCCAAATCAAATAAGAGAGTTATTTAAATCCACGATATTCGGTCATAGGAAAGAGAGAAAGAGATTGAGTAATCGAAGCAAATCGAGAAAATACTAACAATAGGTGCGTGACACCAGATGCCGCTAATTAACATTGCCAAGTGCCGCGGGCAAGTTTTTCAACACTAAACCCTAGAGGTTTAATTGTGATTTGCGCAGCTGACAGTGAGAGAGAATTTATATATGCTATTTTTATTTTGGCTAGGACAGTAGGAAAAAGTGAATTAAATGAAGATTATCATAGGTGTATCCCTTGATTAACTGAATAGAATTAATACAGGCACTTGCGCGAAGAGTAGTTTTGATTTGTCTTTTAGGGCGAAAAAATGCAAAGCATTTTACAATTATGCTTCATGCTTAAATGGACTATTCGCGTAAACGTTTACAACTGTTGACGTTACTTTCAAAAGAACGGAAAGAAGCTTAGAATTAATATTCCAATGCTTACTTCCTAGAAAAACTAGATTTTGTTTGTAAAACAAAAAAAATAATCAAATCTTTGCATAGCTATTCATTAGAGTGAGATTTATAAACTTGAAGAAGAAAAGCAAAGAAGAAAACTTTCGCGAAGTTCAATAACTTTAAGTATACGGGTAGTTGCGTTAAGATTTTACTTGAAAAGAAAAGTAAGAATTGGCCATCATTGTTCTGAAAAGAGGAAAAAGTAGCACGTATCCAGGTTTCTCGCGTACTTTTTTTCTTCAAGTTTAATTAACTCAAGAGAGGGAGGAAGAGAGAGAGAGAGAGAGAGAGAGAGAGAGAGAGAAAGAGAGAGAGAAAGAGAGAATTGCTGGTTACACTAAACACAAAATAAACAAAAAAGTGCATTAAGACTGTTAGGAGTATAGTTTTATCATCTTGTTATTTTCAATTAAACGTTGCCACTGAATGTAATTGAGAGGTAAGCGAAACTAATCCGTGTTGACATGCAAAAAGCAGAGAAAAGAGCACTGTTACCAGGAAGTGTGCTGAATAAATTTACGTAGAAGATGATGAATAGCAGTGTGTTAAATGAATAGCTAAGCCGATTAAAGCAGCTGACTGGGATGAAAAGACAAGTCGCAAGCGGTGCACCGTGGTCGAGTGAAGACGTGATCGATGTTAGCTTGCGCGTTGTAGCCAAAAGTTCCGATTTCGTATTTTCTTGCCAATCACTGTGGAATGGGTAAACTGCTGTTTCTTTCAAAGCACGAAAAGCACTTTACTTTGATAGATTTTATATTACCTTTAATTAATTTACGTAAGTATAATTTTCAGTGTCACAAAAGGACAACTGAACTTGCTTTGTCTCTCTTATTATAATTCATGACACTAGTAGCTACACTTTCAATTAATTTAATTGGAGTGTATTGCTACTCATGTTAAGTTATGGTAACGTCTGAGTTTACTCGAATGCCGCGAGCTCATTGAAACGTGTGACTCCTAGTGTCATCCCTTGTACCTTTTATGATAAATAGAAATGCATACATTAGTATCTATACGAAAAACGTATTTGTGACAACTCAAATTAATTAATTCATAGTAGAAATGCATCATAAAATTTTTGTTGTGTTTCATATTTGTACAGAAAATAACAAAATAATCAAATCAACATAAAAGACGAATTAAACGGTATTATAAAAAATGATTGAACATTACGTCGTTTCAGCAAATTTGTAATAATTGAAGAAACGATTTTAACTAAACGCAACCACCAAAATCTAATATTATTTCTCACCAGTGTGTGTGTGTGTGCGCGTGTGCGTGTGCGTGCGCGTGTGCGTGTGTGTGTGTGTGTGTGTGTGTGTGTGTGTGTGTGTGTGTGTGTGTGTGTGTGTGTGTGTGTGTTACGGCGAAACTCTGAGCCCTAGCTAATGCTAGCTTTAGTTAGTTAGGACTAGATCTAGCCAGCTATTTTGGATAGTCAATCCGCACAGCCAAGACCGGACTTTATCCAGCTAAAATCGAACTTTACCTAGCTAGAGCTAGCATTATCCAAACACATGGCTGATGTTGATTTCACTATAATTAAGAATCATGCAAATGACAAATCAAGAAAATTTATTGTTTTATGGTCAATTAAAACAAAAATTGTGATTATTCTACAAGTTCTTAAGATTTTACAAATAATAAAACTATAAATATATTCGAAAAAAATAAAACTGTTTTACGTAATATTGGTATATTTTTTTTTTGCTACTTCTTATAACATTGATGCTTTCCTCCGTAATCTACGAAAAGATGAATATAAAATAATAAATTAAACATTTCTTCATTTTTAACGTAGTTATAGTATTGATGATTCACTTACGATCACGAAAGTTAAGTTCATTCTCAGTTCAACCCCGAGCCATTTATTTTCATATTTACCTCCTATCATGAGAATAACTAGCTTCTGAATGCTTTCGATGAAACAAACATCATAATGTTTCTAGAGTTGTCATTGTAACTCATCATATTATGAGGCACATATGTAAAGCTATTACACTTTTTAACACTAACTGATTTTTACAGCTCTTCATTGAAATTAACTTTCATTCAATTTATTGTTGCCATTTTAACGATTCAGAGCGTACTAATAAATAAGGCACGTGCAAAAACTAATAATAATAAGAACGAATTGATATATAAGCAGGCAACAATAGCTACAGGTACTTGACTAAAGCTAGCCCTAGCCGGCTATTCCGGACATTACCCGTAAGACACACACACACACACACAAAGATAGAATCATGTGATCCGAGAATCTCATCTAATTGGCTTGACCCTTTGTTAGAAGCGTGAGACTGCGCAGCAAGAGATAAGCATTCCGCGCTAATCGTTGGATCATACGAGTATGGCACTCAAGCAACAGCCAACGTATCAAATTAAAATTTATATAAGTAGCAATTTCATTTCTGTTAATGTTACAATTGGTTCTTGAGTAACCAGCAAACAATGTTTTAATTAACGACGAAACATTAGATTGATTACTTTCTTAATTTTGACCCGTGCTTTTCTAAGAGTGAATGCCGCAGTAATTTGACTTGCTTAAACGGAGCTGACGTATAATTTTGCCAGTTTGCTTGGCACGATATCATTTCGTGATTGTATGGCATATTGACATTGAATTTATTTTCGGGGTAGCATTTCATATAAAACGAAAATACTTTTGTAATTGTATCTGAAGTTAAGTGTTATTAAAATTAAAATTAAAATTTCACTATACAATTACATTTCAATGCAATTTTTCGGTAATTTATTTGTTTTACACATCATTTGTTGACAACAAAAACAATCAAAATAACTTAAAATAAAAGAAAAGTGAAAGAGAGATATAGAACTTGTTCTTAATAATTAGTAAAAGCATCGTTAACGAAATACTTCAGCATTAAACTTTAACATATGACGTCAAGCTAAAAAGATATACAATCACACATAGAAAAGTTCGTAGAAAAAAGTATGTAACAAGAAAGCGTGTGTACGACATAGACAGGTAAAAAAGGAAAGAAATTCAACACGTAGCTTACGAACGTTGTATGTTTACTGATGCTCGCCGTTTTGTTGGTCTGATCGAATCGACATAGCTAATAAGCTCACGATTTTTTTCTAGTTTTAAGCTTTCTGCTGAAGAAATATGCTAGCTAGTGTATATATATACTCGTAGTAATCATTTACATTTTATACAAACGCGTATTGCATTTTCTAAAATACTGCATTATACGATGTCCATGTAAAAAAGGAAAATAGATTACTATTAATTGAATAATTTGAAGATCAACCCCGGGTCCTTTTCAGTTGCATTTTTTATGAATTCCAAGCTACTCGTAATGCAAAGATAAAAGAAAAGATTTTTTATCTGTGTCGATGCAGATTCACTTACAACGCTATAGACATTGACTTTTTATTTAATTGATCAGTGGATTTATTCTGCACTTTGTAGCGGAAATATAAAATTATTAAAATCACCGTATCATTTTTTATGCAAATTCCATAATTAATTATACATGATATATGAACTACATCGCATGGGCATAATTTTAACGTTAAAAAAATTTGGATGACTAATAAATGAAAAAACTCATAAAACACAACTATGTAACGACCCTCGACGTATCATTCAAATCTGTCAATAGCGTGCAGTGATTCGGGTCAACGTTACAGGAAATGCAGCAGTAGCAATCCGCACAAATACACAGTAATTTAACCTTTTCACGCGCGAGGAAGTTGTCCCTCGTTGACAATTGTAGAAAGGAATAAAGAAGAAAAAAAAGCTGCATGCGCACGCGTCTCAAGTACGGTACTTATATATATGTAACCCAGCTGAGAGTTATACACACATACACACACATACTCACACACGCACACATACACATGCACACACACGCACACACACAGAGGTAAAAGACGTCGAGTGGCTGCAGTCGCGCACAATGAAATTCTTGAATATTCCGTCTTGTTCTATGCGGCTTTACTGTATAAAACCCTCGCCTTTCTTCCTTTTTCTTTAATTTTAAGCATACCATGTTCAGACGTTGCTTTTTCGAGTGACGTTTTAATGTTTTCGTTCGCATACATGGATATGGATGTGCGAAGTGTATTAGTGAATTTATATAGATATTTTTTCCGATTTCTCTTTACTTTCCATTGTTAGATTTACGTTTGATCTATTAAAAGTTCACGCGATAAAACGTGTGTATTTGTTTTGAGAGAGAGAGAGAGAGAGAGAAAGAGAGAGAGAGAAGTTTTACGAATTAAAATTCAAAAGGAGATGGCTTTTGAATGACGTCGGTATACTTTCGAAACATTCTATTCAGTCAGATAAAGTTTTGCCCAAAAACCATATATTCATACCGGTAAATAAAAATATTAATTTCTAGCAAATATTTCAAATTGAAACCATCTGAATTAAAAACTCTGAACAAAGCGTAATTCTTTCAACCAAATAACTAAATTGCATAGAACAGTTGATGAAATCTAATGAAAAAAGTTGATTGCACACAGTTATACAAAATATAACTTTATTCTTAATTTAAAAATTAAACAACCCCAATAAACTAGATTAGGTAAAAAATGCTGATAATACAAATAAACATTTCGAAAATCAATATAACTCTACAGCAAGAAAGATTGACGGAAAAACGTCAGCATAACAATGTAGTGCGAAACAATAAAAGAGCGTACGCAGTTAAACTGATAAACTGCATCCGTCACGTAATCATCTACGAGTTGGAATGCTCCATTTGCCATTAGGTTGAATGTATACGTGTACGCCAATTCTATATCAACGTCCAGTATGGCGCAATGCACTTGGACTGTATTCATCATTTCGAGTATAGCAGACGTGAGGTGACCAACCGACAATACTATTGCACCAGGTCATTATCTCGACTCCGCGAGTTTTGTCAATTCTTTTAACTGTGTCCCATTTATTCAAGCTTCTCCATTCATTTCAGCGGGTTTTGCTACATTTTTTTTCGATTTAAAATTATAAAATTTCAGGTGTCGAGTTTTATTGGCTGATATTGTAAGAAAAATACGTATTTATAAATCTGAACAACATTGTGTAAACAGCTGACACAAAATTACTATTCGAAGGAGTTCTTTAATATCATATACTAATAGAAAAAGTATATTCATAAATTTAATCAAATACACTCCTTTATTTTTCTTTAATATGTATACTTTTTGCGCTAAAATTATATCCATATTTCTTTTTAACACCCTGCTTTTTCTGATACATGCTTTTCTGTGTGTAAAAAAGGTGTTCCATGAAATATTTCTTTCAGTGGAGATCAATACGTAGGCAATCGAATAGATCGAGAATGTATGTTCTTTATTTTAAAATATAGAAAAAAGATAGTATGCAAAAATAATGTTCAAACTTTAAAAGCATAATACATTAATTAACGAAATTATTTGATTATTCATTTTTCTATTCAAGTACTACGGGTAAAGATGTGACAGTTTTTTTTCTTTATCTTCGTACTTTTTTCCGTAATAAGCCTTTATTTTTATTATCCAATTTTTTCAAAAAAAAATATTTAAGGCAGTGCATTTCTAATTTGCGTATTATTACCAAGTCTGCAGTAACGACCTTTATGAAATATTACTCCCGATCTCAAAGCCATTTGATCACTGAAAGAAATATATAATGTTGCAACTTCAAGAGAAATTATTGATATGGATTGATAGAAATATTCACCTTGACTATCTTTTTTCTGCAAATCGATTTACTTATTACCAGCAAGTTTTAGGTCGAGTCATTAAAAAACAAGAGAAGTATTATTTCAATCAATATATCGAACTTCTTGAAGTGTGAGTACTTGAACATAAAGTTTCGTAGATTTGATTGGACACGTAGGTTTCGATAATAGCAATTTCATTTTGAGCAAAAGTTCACTTTACGAAAGAGAGTACTGTTCTTTCTTTTTTACCATTCGAAAATAAGCAAATTATTCCTTTCAACCTGGAAAAGTAAAGTTTATTCGGTAATCGAGGAAAAAAAAGATTTTTTCGATTAGGCTACGGGTATTAACTTGATGAAATCATCGTCGTCGTCGCATAAGACATTTCCTCGTTTAATTAATTAAGATTTTAGGGTTACGGGGTCTGCACTTAGTAATAAGTTTGCTACCTAGTTAGCTTCATGATTCTTTATGACTTTCATTCGTCTCAGCATATATAGTCATACTCTCACATAGTTTGTTTTTTACCTTGTGCACTAACTTATTCGTTGTATGGCTTGATATCCTATATACAAGTTATGAACAAATTGAAGAATATATTTTTTCTAGTTATTTACATTCTTCTTCTCATTTTTGACTTTTATTTTTATCTCACGTCTGATTCTCTTCTTTCTCTTTTTTCCACAAAACTTCAACGAGATAGAGAGAAAGTTTATGCATTACTTACGTGACTGGTGCGCAAATGAGATTCTTTAGTTTACTAGAACAAAAGGAAGTAATAAAGAAAACGATAGCTTAGACAAGAAAGCACAATGAAACTGTAGGCAGTTTAGATACCCAATTTTAACGAGCACGAGCAATTACTTAATCAAAAAGTATGTATCAATTTAGCAAGTTTTGCTGCTTACTAAAGTTCTCATCCCATACCCTAATCTTAGTTAATGTTCCCTTCGTTTGATAATGTCAAGTTGAAAGATTGATTATAAAAGTTTTGATCACGCATGCAATATCACAACGAATTATGCATAAAATTGATGGAAGGATAGTTACATTTTATTATTCGTTGCGGTGCAGTAGTTTGAAAATGTAAATTCAACTCTTTTTACAAAATTTCAATTTAAACGTTCTTTAGTTACTCTTTGAAGATTGTTATTTAACGAATCTATATTTCCAATCATCTAACCTGGCAATAGTAACACCAATAAAGCTATTACAATGTAATTACAATTCAAATCAATCATTTCACACGGTCAAACTGAATATTTGGTCAAGAAGCATATTTCAGATATTAAAGCTTCAATCATGAACAGCTGGAAATTATCGAATGTAACACTTATTAGAAATGGAAAGTTCGATGTGTATCCAGTAGTATTTACCTGTAGCGTGTTTATTGGAGCATAACATGCGCGCGCCTCAACAAACCATAAGCCGCGACGACGACGACTAGTCATGCAAATCACAAATACAAGCCGAACGTAATTAGGCGCTCCCCAGGTATGCGAATTCGCAAATGAGATTTTCCGCGTGTCGTGAATTCGTACTGCGCATCTGCTTTGAATTTTCTTGTAGTGAGTGAACGAGACACGCGGCTGATTTGATTTGCTTGGTTCGAGTTTAGTTCTTACGGCGATTCTATATGGTTTTTATTGTATCAATCTGCTGTATTTTTTATCGAAAATATTGGAGGAGTATTGGCATCGAGATATTAATTTGTTTTGAAATGAAACGGGAACCAAAAAAGTCCGGAAAAAGTTAGATATAAACGTGTTTATTTATTGACGAAGATGAATCTTTGAAAGTACAAAATCAACTTTCTCACAGGATATTTCTAAACTTTTTTACTGTTAAATTTCTTAACCTATAAATGCAATGTAAATTTAGAAACTTTGGAAGCATAAACAAATAATACGTATATCATTTTATAATTTATATCGAGTCTCGCGAACAAAATATAAAAGAATAATGGAAGCTATAACGACCTCGTGCTCTAAAAAGCGTATAAATACCTTGCGAGTGCATCAGTCATGCATAATAATGCTCATTATAAGTACATAACATCGTCTACTCCCTCCACCTACACAGACGTTAGCATCACCATCATTAAACAAATACGACGCGCTTTGCCTCGCATTCAGTGTACATCAGCGCTTACCGCCGAAAGAAATATAATCGAGGAGAGGTTCGCTTCTCGTTACAGTTTTTCTTTTAGCAGGGCGTGGGTTGATTGTAGGAAGTCAGTGATTTTCGTGATACGCCTCGTGTGACACAACCTTGTGACGGTTTTTTATGAGATAATGCAGCATCGGTGAGGTTCACTCTTTTATTACGATTATTATCACTGTTATTACCGTAGTTAGTTTTCTTTTTCCTCGGTCATTCGATCTTGAGTGTTTCAGCAATTGATTGCTAGATTATTGTTTTCAACGGCTAATTTACTACCGAGACATAAATACAGTTCAACTATTAATTTGGTAATTTAGTACTTCCCATATTAACACTTAGTTTTTTCCTAGTAATAATTATTTCAACATACATTACGAAAATAAAGGATGCTCAAGAAAAGTTATTGAATCGATCGTGCATGAATATTACCGGTGCGGGACAGTCCCAATTAGCTCATAACCAAATCCGACGATGACCTGGTTTCTTTGAAGAAGACAGTTCATATACTTTTGAGTGAAAAAATCCGTTGACCAAAGCATTTTAATTAGAGATATATTGTAGAGAAATTTACAATTATTATTCATTAACGTAAACAATTCCATTTTATTTCATACTTTGAGCAAAGTGAAAAGACGTTATTTCGTATGCTTTTAGTGGAAAAGTGATAGAAAACAATTCAATCAAGTACCCATACTCAAAAGTTTAAAAAACATAAATTAGTATGCATTAGAAAAGATGTTACTATTGAACGAGTAAACCTTTTACAGAAAATTTATTCAGAAAATAATTTTTAAGGAATAAATGCTTTCTTTAAAAAAATAACATTTTATTTTTCGTGTTTAATACAAAAGCATTATGTTCAATAAAAAAAAACTTGTATTTTCAATAAAAAATAACTAAATAAAAGTGTAAACTAAAAATGCACCGTCACATACACACAACTCATTCCAAGCGAAAGAACGATGTCAGCCTCAGTACTTCCGTGACACGAGAGAGTAAATGCATGAGGATGGAGAGAGAGAGAGAGAGAGAGTCTCTACAAATGACGTCGTCTCAACGCTGCAAACAACACACACAAACACCAAACGCTTGGGTGTAACCCGCTTGTGCAAGTGGGAGTTGACAGTCTAAAGCACAAATCGACAAGAGTTGGCATATAGTGCGTGTCAGTCGTAAAGATGGACCGTAAGGATCAGCGCGTGTGCATTAAGTTCTGCGTGAAGAATGAGAAAACCGAAGCAGAAATTTACGACATGTTGCAAAAGGCCTACGGCAAAGCAAGCCTAAGTCGTTACATCGTTTACGAATGGGTCAGATGTTTCAAAAAAGATCGCGATCTCTTTAAAGAGGATATGTGGTCGGGTAAGCATTCGGCGTTGTGTAACGACGCTAACGTGGAGAAAGTCAGACAAAAGATCGACGAGGATCGTAGATTGACGGTGAAGGAGATCGCCGATGACGTGGGTATATCGCAAGAAGCAGTGCAATCGATTTTGACGGTGAATCTCGGTATGAAGCGTGTAGCCGCGAAATTAGTATCGAGATTCCTGAGCGACGATCAGAAGACACGACGACTCGAAGTGTGTTCGGAGCTGAAACGTCGAGCTGATTCCGATCCACTGTTCATCGACTCGATAATCACCGGCGACGAATTGTGGATCTATGGTTACGATTCAGATAGCAAGCACTTGCAACCATATTCCTGGAAGACATCGAGCGAGCCCTGGGCAAGGAAATTGAAACACATTCGCAATGCCGTGAAGACGCTGCTCATCGTGTTTTTCGATACGCAAGGCATCGTCCATCAAGAATTCGTACCGCAAAATCAAATCCTCAGTCAAGCTTACTATAAGGAAGTAATTATAAGGCTACGCGAGAAAGTGCGTGGTAAGCGACCGGTACTGTTTCGAACGAGAGCATGGTTTTTACACCATGACAATACGCCTCGACATAATTCGTTGTCGATTAGAGAGTTCTTGGCGGAAAAGAAGATTCCCGTTTTGCCACACCCGTCTTATTCACCGGACTTGTCACCTTGTGACATTTTTTTGTTCCCTAGGGTCAAGATCTTTTTAAAGGGGAAAAGCTTCGACGACGTGGGCGTTATGAAAAAGAATACAATGCTGTACCTGCAAGGCCTCACCATACAAGACTTTCAGAATTGCTTTCAGAAGCTGCAAGAACGTTGGAGTAAGTGTATCGCTGTCAGGGGTGAATATTTTGATGGAGATAAGAATGCCATTTAAAGTCTCTTCCTTTTTCCATTTTGTATATATGCCAAATATAGTGAACAATCACAGTGTCAATGAAGAAACCTGACAATATATATTGGAAATTGTATGAAAAAATTCTTTTTATTTACTTGTACTTTGTTGCATTCCCTTCTGGTGATTGAAAAATTCATAAAAATGCTATGCTAACTTTTGTAACAACAGAATTATTGTAACGGAAAATTTTTATCACAACATATGTAAGGTAGATACGTAACTTATATGTAATTTAATTGTAAAATCAAATACATCTTGAAAATGATATGAAACTATGTACAAATATGTAGACTTAAAAAATATATAATATGTAACAAATTAACTTTTTTCACAACTTCATCCGTAATAAAGTCAAATATTTCTTGGTTGACAAAAACTTATAATATGATATTTATTTATTATGCCTTAAGAATAATAGAATTCAAGAATGATAGAATTTCAAAGTCACCTTAACAGAAAAATCTACACTTTCAAAAATAAGTTATCTAAATGTTTGTAATTAATCAATATTGATTAAGAACATTCAATCGATCGTTTAACCTTTCATAAAAGTATGTCAAGTGTATCATCTTTAAGCAATGTTGTCATCAGTTATTTTTTAATTCTCCTTTTCTTTTCGATTGTAAAAAAATAAAAATTTGAGAATATTCTCTCAGCTTTCGACAAGACAAAACCGAAACTTTTTGTAAAATTAACCGTTTGAGTTCAGATAAGAAACTTTGTATTACAACTTTCGCACCTAGCTGACTTCGGCTTCCTTCCTTTTGTTTCATCCACGGGTAAATTCATCAACATATTTTCAATCTATACGTGAAATTACAACAATGTTATTCGTGAATTTATTATTAAAATATTTAAGATTTTTCAAACAAGCTGGAATTGGATAAATTGATTTTTATTTAATAAAAAGGCCGATTTTATAATTATTGTTAGAATTACGTTTACATGAAGGAAATATGAAATAGCTTCATTTTTCTTTTGATTTTTGAAATTTCATGTTCTCACATATTCATGTAATTTCATTTGTGAGTAGAAGTATGCAAGAAATAGTTTGCGGTTTTAACATTATTACACAATGGAGTACACGCCGAATTTTTAACGCATTTCCGTCATAAATTTGGGATAATTAATTTTTAATTAAGAAGGCAATGGATATTTGTTACTAATGATATATACGTTACATCATACCATATCTGATTTGAAATATAAACAATCCAATCAACTTTTAAAATCCATACGAAAATAAGTAATTTAAATTTGATTGTATTCCTAATAAAATTAACAAAATTTTAATTTAGAAAACTAATGCACCTGGATAATCTTCTTAATTACAAAACCAATTACTGCGTGATATTTTCCTATCGAGCAACAATGCAGCTTTCGAGTAATGATGTGTGTAATTAATAATGTAGTTAATTGATTTTAGAATGCGATATTGCAAATTTTAAGCAAGTGTTTGAATTGCACTTGATTGCATTAATTTTGACTAGAGAAAATGATTACGGAATGATTATGGACTGTTTACATACTGATAAGAGAATTAAACATGTAAAAAAATGTAGAATAACACTAAAAACCGAAAATAATTTACGTATTAATATTCTAATAACTAAATTAAAGAAATAATTCCTTCTACATGAGCAAATTTGCATAAAAATGTTCCATATATTTGAATAGCACTCTTACAAAAGTTTACGGGTACTCTTTCTTAATTTTTCAATTTTATCGTTCTGTAAAATGTGGTCCATCCTAAAATAATATAGTTCTTCACCGCTATGCTTGCAACACTATTTTTTGTTAACAGAAATACTGACATCAATAAAAATAGGAAACTTATTTTTAAGAAGATCTCATGATTTCTTAAAATTAAATAAAAGAAAACAGCGTCAATATGTCTTCGAATTCTACGGAATGTCGAAAACTATATCTTAGTTGATTTTTTTTCTCAAAATGTCGATTATTGCAGATTTTTCAAAACTTAAATTTTGACTGTATACGTGTCAATGTTGTCGTTTTATGAATAATATGTTTTTATGCAGTGCTACAGTTTTTAAAGCTCAGTATGGGTTAACATTTTGATAAACAAGATTAATTAAAAAAACCAACTTAAAAATTTCTTGCAATGATTTGCTAAGTTATCTTCAGCCAAGTTGGTGATAAAATAGAATAATTCCAGGAACATACACTTTCAAAGAGTTCACGTCACTTAAATCGATTGAACCGTTCCATTGGTTATTACATTATTCAAGATTTTTTCAAGACAAACGCAAAGATACGTATAGCTCCTCCTTTTTAAACTTGGCAAAAAACTCGGATATGGATTTCGTTTTTTTTCAATCAAATGCCAAAATAGTAAATTGTGTGTATATCAAAATCAATGATAAAAAGATTTCTTCGTAATAACGAAAAAACAAATAGAAAATAAAGACTGATCAGTGAAGCATAAAATAAATTTACAGGAACCACGCGTACATTAACATCCAACAAATCAGAAGGTAAATAACGTCTGGGGAGGTCTGTTGGCGTGCCGATCAGACCACAACTGTCTATCGATGTCTAAATGACTAAGAGAAGCGTGCTGGCAGTGGATAGTCTCGTGAGGTTGGTCGTCGTAACTAGCGGTCAAATATCGACTATCGATTATCAAGCCTTTCTCTCTAGCGTACTTGCAACATGTTTTAGTCGGAATACCCAATTTAACGGAGCTAAAAGCTTTGCTACATTTTAACCTTTGTCGTAGGTGCGCGTGCGTCGCTGTGACAATTACTTTCGATTTGCGATACTGTAACCGCGTTGCTGCTGAAGCCATCAATTTGTATTCGAGATGTGAGCAAACAATTCTATGATATAACATTAACTCTAACCGCTAACTTGTCAAGGACAGTAAACGCGCACTTGTTCGATGCGTATAAACGTAGTCCGTGTGAGTTGAATAGAAAGTTTCCATGTGCAATGACTGCGTTATGAAATTTACTTAATTTTTTTTAATTTTGCTGTTTTATCTGTCACTCGGAAAATAGCTTCGTTGAAGTTGTAAACGCATTTATACTTAATATGCAATAATTCATCTATCTGTGAGAATTTGTTTACACGCGTATAACCATGTATTTTTTTGTCGATGAACAACTTTTGTATACTGGGAGTCGATATAGCAAAAGATATCTGATATATTTTTGGCCAAAAGTTACAAGAACGGCTGTCAACGGTAGCAAATAAAAGTTCTACAGTGTTGTAACTAGGAAAAATATATTGCATAGATATAGATTTTTTTACAAAAAACCTAGAACAAATATTAGTAAACACCGGAAATATGTTCGTCATCGTAAGAAAATTGATCACAATCACTTTTCTATGTGAAAATCTGCTACTACAGAAAAGGCCGCACAAAATCTCATTTCCTGAAAAACATTGTCAAACAGAACACAAAGCTGCAAAGTCAAACAAGCATTAATAAAGGAAGCCGAGGTAACGGAAGTATTTGTTCCTCGTGAAACATTTATTTTAGCCGGCGACCTCATTTTCGTACCGAGTATCAAAATTCCTAACCGCCAGCGTATCTGCGATCTCGTTGGAAAGGAGAAACAAACTTTGTATGCAAATTTAACCTAGAAACATTACATCGGAAATCGAAGCAAGAGCGAGCGAATAAGCGATCGCAGATACAAGCATGGTTAGTCGAAACAGAAGGGGAATTTGGAAATTAAACAAGTGGCATGCTAAAGCGGCCTCTGCACACTCGAAGCATATATACTTGGTAATATGACACTTGAGATTAGCGGCGCGCATATATGAGCCTAGAGGACAGCTTTTGTGCCGCTTAAATGTTAAATCGTGGGCGTGCGCTAAAAAAAGTTCTCTAACGTCACTTTTCTCCCTATTTGTGCGCGCGTCTGTACGAAATTTGTATTGGAATACTTCCAGCTAATATTTTCTCGCGTACTTGCGTTCTGTATTACCACTTTAGTGAGTAAACTGGAAAAATGTTGTTTCAGCATTCAAAACAAAGAAAAAAAATAATTTCGTTTGCTGAACTGTAAAACCCAACGACATTTTTACAAAGATATTTTTAGAAACTGTAAGCTTTGAAGCTACTTTTTTTTTGTTGATACGTTGATTGATATTGTAGATTGAATTATTTTATTGAACTAATAATTCTTACCGCATATAGGTCACTTAATTACCAGCGATCAATTTAAATCATTGTTATATCCTTGCATCATCTACAAATACACTTATTTACACGGTTCATATTGACGCATATTCATGTAATTCATTGCGCTGGTAAACACTTATATCGAATCACTTATTTTGAACAAACTTTATGTTGAAAAGTAAATTTGAATTTTTTTTTCAATTTCTTTTGCAAAAGAAATTCTGTATAAATTTAAACAAATTCGTGAAACTCTATCCAAAATAAAACAAAAACTTGTTTGTTATTTGTTAAACCTTTTATCGCAGACTGTGGAAAATCTTTCCACGTGGGAATAACATTAATCTATAGAAATATTCAATAGTGGGTTTTCTAAAGCAATGAATTTTATTGATAAGTAAAAAAACCTATGTTTTCCTGCTGATATATTTTTTTAATTTATTCTCACATATCTGTTGTCTTGTACGAAATGCTGATGATCATTGCTCTATATGCTGTACGTTCTCTGTCGTCCAAAGTGAAAAATCTCTTTCTATCTCCCTCTCTCTCTCTCTCTCTCTCTCTCTCTCTCTCTCTCTCTCTCTCACTCACTCACTCACTTTTTCTCTCATGGAATTTCACATATTGTTTCTTTAGACGTATGACTACTAAAACGCAAATCGCAAGCAGTTGAACAGTATCTCTTGCGTTAGCTCAAGACTGCTTTCCCAATAAAATATTGCTCGCAATACAAATATGAATATCAAGGCTTTTTCCTTCGATTAATTACCAGAGCGCAATATTTTCTAATGACTTTTCAAACAATCGAACAGACAATGCAATTATCCTACGATGGCCTGTGAGCGTATTAAAAATCTTGACAGGAGAATTGCGATTTACTGGGTCATTGAACGAATCAGCATAATTATTTTTCGTTGCTGTCATTAAATTCCAAATCATTTTCCTTCATTCATTACGCAAAATGAAGCAATACTAAGTATAAAGAATGTTTTAATGATATATGCTTGTACTTGCTTGAGTATTTCATGGAGAAGCTTGTAGTTTCTATCCTTTGCGAAGTGTATCTTCGTATGTTTACGAATTCACTCAGTTTTATTGAAAAAAAAACTTCTAAGATTGAACTTGCAAAAAATTCCAGTACATTCTTCTAAAATTGAATACACTAATGTTTTTTTCATTCTACGTTGTTCAGAATAGCGTTTTCAATATTGTTATCACTACGTTCCATGTATTGTTTTGACTCCATCAATGTGCAAATACATTCTCTCACTCAGTCGAACGGAAGACGCGAATGCATTCGGTTTGATCAAACTAGTAATGGTATTCAGTACGAACATATTGGGAAAAAATGATTGAAAGACATGCTGAATAAAAGAAGTAATAAAATATTTGACAAGGAACGATAAAAATGACTTTCCATCTCATGTTCATCTGGAATTATTAGTTTAACATGAAATTCCACTCTGGAAACTCGAGACAGTAGAAATCACAGCCCGCGCACTCGAAGGTGTTATTTTAGTCAGAATAAATTATTCCATCTATAGATAACTCGCTGCTGTAATAGATGTCGCTATAATCTTTTACTTTGTTAGTTCAAAGACTTTAGAAAAAATATCACGTGACCTCAAATCGTAAGAGAAAAAAAAAGTAAAATATACGCGTCACCGAAAGTTTTAATAAAGTTGCAAGAAAAAAATAGATCTATCAGAACGTCTGACCGCAATTGTGGCTATGAAGCGTCAAAGTAGCTTACAGGCACTAAACGAATTTCGGGCACGTTAATGGAACTCTCAAACAAGATAAACTCTTCGCAAGAAAAAACTTTTCATCTTAAGTTAGCTAGTATATTTACCCGTAAACTTTAGGTGCACAGACTTAAAAGGATTAAATTTGTGCAAAAAAAGTTCCTCGAACAGAAGAAGGCATTTCAAATTCTCGTTCGATGCAGTTCTGACCTACATATAGAAAAAACGTATATGTCCATGTGTCGGTTGGCGCTTGTCCCTTAGCGTCATATATCGATTGTTCCATTTCACTGGGATAATGCATAAGAAAGAGACTTGTATGAACGTAATGGGTAATTGTCGTACGAGATGAATTTTTCAACCTTATAACCTTGATATCCGAATGGGATGGTAATTAACCAACTTCTTAAGTTTTCTGTAAGGAAAGTCTGTGATTTATGGATGACAATTCTATTTTGCTTTCCTCTGAATTTTCATTTCTCTCTCTCTCTCTCTCTCTCTCTCTCTCTCTCTCTCTCTCTCTCTCTCTCTCTCTCAATTACAGCTCTTTGAATGCCAAAAAAGGCTCTTTTCCATTTTTATTCTAAGTAAGAGAGAAGAAAACTTTTATTATTCCAGTCAGAACGATTTTAAAGTCTTCAAATCGAAATTATGAATAGATGACTCGAAACCATTCGAAGAAGATGAACGAAGGGATTCATCTTTCGTCGAAAATGAGCTGGAGTACTTATCTTGTTTTTGTGATATATATAACGAATATATGTATACTTTATATATATATATATTTTTTTTTTCATTGGATATTTTGAGAATCAAATGAATTTTAAGTATCATTCATAAATAAATCTTCACCTCCTTCATATGGCATGATTCACTTTTGCGCAAATCTAATTTAAACTAATACGCACTTGCTTTAGATTTGATTCCGACAACTATTTTATCCACATAGTACGCTAAGGTTACTGGAAGTAATGTGTTTATTTATCCTAGCAATGCAATGCAAACATTTTATAAAAATATGAATTGTATCATTACATTTATTTTATTATTTATCGTTGCATGCTTCTGAATGGATATTAGTAACTCTTTCTTGTAGTATATTTTTTACATATATTACGTAGAAAAATAAGATTTTATAAGTAATATATTGGACAACAAGTGATTTTGTATGAAATAGTATATATCGACTTTAGTACGTAATTTATATTATGTATACAAATACGAAGTTTCTTTTTCGTTTTCATGAATGTTGTCG